>NC_140589.1:396337392-396339892 GCF_964204655.1 Triturus cristatus
CCATGGTTCGACATGCCGTTGACCAGGAATATATCTGCACCAAGGAGGCAGAATATCTAACCCCCAAATATACCCGTCTACCAATCATATACGGAGTACCCAAGACACACAAAAACGCTAACGACCCGCCCTTACGGCCTATTGTTTCCACCGTTGGCTCGGCGCTTGAACCCCTTGCAAAATATGTGGATTGTTTCCTAAATCCCTTGGTAAGTAAATTGGAGTCGTATGTGAGAGATACGGGCCACTTTATCTCCAAGATTGAGAATATGACATTCGATCCAGACAGGGAACTTTTAGTTACCCTTGATCTGGAATCGCTGTATACCAACATTCCACAGGAGGGAGCATTAGCGGTGATAAAGGAAATACTTACCAACGACAATCCTATTATCAACGCCCCTTTTGTTATACAGTGTCTGGAGGTTGTCTTAAATGACAACTACTTTGAATTCAACAACGATTTTTTTCATCAAATCCAGGGAGTCAGTATGGGGGCTTCCTGTGCCCCCAGTATTGCCTGCCTCTATATGGGCAAATTTGAGCAATTTAACATCTACAACGACATGGCCCCATTTTACGAAAACGTCCGAGCATGGTCACGCTTCATAGATGATATATTTTTCATCTGGAGCAGTGACCATGATGCCTTGGATGAATTCGTATCCTGGTTAAATGCAGCTGATTCAAACCTCAAATTTACAGTTCACTTCAGTAATACCAAGGTTGAATTCCTGGACGTTTGGGTCGAACACTGTAACAACAAAATCAGTGTGTCTCTATACACTAAGCCTACTGCTAGAAACACACTGTTGCAATATGGCAGTTATCATCCAAGAAGTCAGAGGGATAGCATCCCTTTCAGCCAATTTCTACGTTTGCGTAGAAATTGCTCACAAATGAAAGACTTCTTGGTCCAAGCCGATATCCTTAAGACCAAATTTCTCAAAAGAGGCTATCCCCAAAAGCTCATTAAAGATTCCTTTAAAAGAGCGCGCTACTTCAATAGAGACACCATGTTCCAACAGAAAGAATCTGACCCAATGGACAAACTAGTGTATGTAACGAAACACTCTAACATCAACCATAAGGTCAGACAAACAATCAATTCCCTTTGGTATCTGCTCAATGTAGGTAACGAGGAAATGGGGATTCCCAAACCTCTTTTTGCGTTTAAACGCAACAAAAACTTGAAAAATTGCCTGATTCGAGGCAAGGTATTGGACAAAGAGAACAAAACTTTAACTCAAACAGCCATTGTCGGCACCAAACCTATCGAAGGCAACCACAGATGTGGTACTTGCCAAGCATGCGCTCAGGCAATTGTTGGCAATACCATTAATATCAACAATCGAACCATTATGCTCCAAGAAATGACTAACTGCCGGTCATCAAACGTGGTATACATCATTATCTGCCCCTGCAACCTCCGCTATATTGGGGAAACTGGTCGGGAGACAAGACTACGAATTTGTGAACACAAATCTAATATTCGGACCAACAAAACATCGGCGCCGTTAGTCAACCATTGGCTTAGCAAAAACCATAAGGATACAGAATTGAGATGGACTATTTTAGAGAAGATACATACCCCGCTGGGTAGGAATCCCACTTCCATCAGAAAGAAAAGAGAAACCTTTTGGATTTTCTATCTGAATTCTGTCCAATGTGGGTTAAACGAAACCATTTCCTGGGTTCTCTTTCTATGGAGAACCCTTCAGCTTCTGATTGGCTCACGACTTAACCGCTACGTATATCTATTAGGGCGGAATAGTTTGAACGTTTAGCGAGGAATCCATTCGACCTCTATCTTTGCTGTGCGCGAAACACCGCGGGAAATCCTGCGGGAAGGCGATACTCGAATACCATTTAGCCAACAGGTAGGCTGTGACAAGCAGCTTTCCCCCCCCCCCCTTTTTTTGCTTTATTCACCTTCTCGTGACTCCTTTATGCCGCTATGGTAATTAACATGCAGCCTGGTTGCCTTGATTCCCTGTGGGGCACAGACGGGTAGTAAATATATTGTCCCCACATTCTATATTTCTTAGGAGGGATGTTTACCTAATGCTGCCGAGGCGATGGCTCACCATTGAATCGCTACACGTCCCTAACATGGCGGAATTATGTAATCATGAAGTAAGAAACGTGTCCTACTTTGTCATATGCAGCGCGTGAAATACTCGAGGAAGGAATTATTTCGACCCCTGATTGGCTAACAGGTAAGCCTCTATGGGCGTTTAACCGCTGTTACCAACATCTTCTGGGTTATTTACATGCCCGTACGGGGAGTAGTCTATAGCTGGCTCCGTGGGCTACTTACCATTAACATATTGTCTTCCCGCATCTAATAGTAGTCTTAGAAAGTGTACCTATTTGTGACTGTCGAGGCGTACTCAGACCAACTTCTTTACATTGGTTGTTAGTACATCTTTGATTACTTAGACTGAGGATATTAGTAAGCATTCAGAATTGTTCATGCAATTGCCCCTTCTACCACTGA